>NC_063190.1:9040227-9077727 GCF_017589495.1 Alosa alosa
CAAGAAACAAATGGAGGAATCCCCTGATAAGGACAGCGAGGATGATGACGGTTTGTTCTTTTCACCTTCCTCCCTTCAGTACAGCTTCCTCTCAGTCTTCTAGCCACATTTTTCATGGCTGTCATAAATATTAAATGTATCTGGCTTTCCCACCTCTTACATCATCTTCACCTCACAAACTTGAAAGTAAACATGAAGGAACACAAATTAAACATCAAGAGCGTCCCCGTAGCCTCAAGTGTCACGTCAAAAATCACCATGAAAACAATTCTGTGCGCCACCGACACAAAAGACCCGCAAAACACAAACAGATTTATTTATAATGATGATGTTGCGTTGCAGGACTCCGCGAAGCGAGGGACGATCCCAAGCCAGTGATGGTGTTTGTGCATGGAGGGTCCTACATGGAAGGGACAGGAAACATCATGGATGGAAGTGTGCTGGCCAGCTATGGGAATGTCATCGTCATTACCCTGAACTACAGAGTGGGCGTACTGGGTGAGTTGACAGCTGGACAATGTGTTGGCAGGAGCAGCATCTTCATATTAACTGCAGAAGAATATACATTCAGCATGTGAAAAAGCCTTCCCTTGTGAAATCTACTGAACAAGTCGCAATCACAAAGCAATCACCTTTCAAGGAACGCCAGCATTCAAATAGATTAAAAAGATATCAGCAGAAACATTCCGATTAAGAGATCCTAGAAGCCTCACAAGATTATCTTTCAAATTATTATCTTGCCTTTTTACTGTAAACCAGATAAAACCATTTGCATAGACAGAGTAATGGGAGATTTTTTGGCTTAGTGAATTGCTGTATGGAAATGGAGGCGTTAGCAATTGTGTTAAAAAACTCTACAGTTGAAGCATTCTCTCCTCGAGAGACACAACAGGACTCAGTTCTGTGATCCATTCCAGGGTTCCTGAGCACAGGGGACCAGGCAGCCAAAGGGAACTACGGCCTGCTTGACCAGATCCAGGCCCTGCGCTGGATCAGCAGGAACATCGTGTACTTTGGGGGAGACCCCAAACGCGTCACCGTGTTCGGGTCCGGGATCGGAGCCTCCTGCGTGAGTCTCCTCACGCTGTCCCATCATTCAGAAGGTAAGAAATCCTTAAAGAATGAAAGGGTAAATGGAGCATTTACATAGCGCTTTTCCACTTCTCCAAGCAGAGGCTGCCAGGCAGGGCGCCAACCTGCACATCTGGAGCATTTTGGGGTTCAGTGTCAGTGTTCAATTAAGGAGGTGCGTGTTTAAGTTCCCTACTAGACATACTAATCAGTTTAATTCCCTACATCCCTGCTAATTTAGTCGTCTCTATGGTAAGTCTGTGTAGCGTTATATAAGCACTTTTGAACAGATGTGGCAGTCCCCTAATGGCAGATTTCTTTTGACGGTCATCATCAAGCCATTATTTGAAACATTATTATACTAAGAAACCCAGTGGCTGCTACTCTCGTTTTCCACTATTCATGTCTAGAACACCCTGATCCCATAGTGGACAGTGGAGCTGACACGAGTTTCTTCATCGAATGCAACAGGAGTGCCATGTGGTGGAGTGATTGTGGCAGCATATGGCATGTGTTCTTCTTCCTCTTTTCTCCCTTCCTAACATCCCGGTGCTCTGATGGCACATGTGGTGGATTAAGCTGAAGCAGAACGCCTGGGGACAGAATCTCTGCTTTGGAACCAGTGGGAGGAGTAGGAAAAGTGTCGCTCTTGATCCCCCCAACCCCCCAGCCCTCCTCCATCACCACTCCCTGCCGCCTTCCCTCCCCTGTCCTATCAGTAATCAACCTAAAAGCGCCAAGCTCTAAGGCGACAGGCTCCTCCTCTCCACCAAAAACAAGTCGTATATTACAGGCCGCGGGCTCTGTCCTCCCCAATCAGATGCAGCATCAGGCGCCACGCTCACTTAGTTCATCTCCTCGTTCATCAGCCGCATGTATTTATGTATTCATGTGTATGGGAGTTTGTTTTAATCACACACTCTCAGCTCCCACAGCTCCTGATGGCACCATGGTTTGGTGTGGGGTGGGGTGGGGTAAGTGGAGATGTAAGGCAGGCTGCCTTGGAGAGACAGAAGAAAGGCAGAGGTACAGTGAGTGGCCAGGAAGGGGCTGGGGAGGGCTGGGGAGGGCTGGTGGGTGGTTGGAAGAGAGGGAGGGACAGAGAAGAGAAGAGAGAAGAGTGTTGAAGTGATGGAGCGAGAGTGAAAGGGAAGAGGAAGAGCGAGGGCAGAGGAAGGTCAGATGATGATAAATGGAGCGGGGTGGGGGTGGGGGTGGGGGTGGAGGTGGAGGTTGGTGGGGGTGGTGAAGGTGTGGGTGGGGATGGTGGCGGTAGCGGCAGCGGTGTACATCGTCCCCTTCCCCATGCCAGGCAGTCACCTTGCACACTGCACACTGCAGCAGACACCACTGATGTATGGGCAGGCCGAATGACCTCACAGAGGTAAAAAGCACACAGCCCATCTAATGTAGATCACAATCTGAATTAGCATGTGGGTTCTGTCCATGGAGATATATGAGATATACTGTACAAGATGAGGTTGTTATGACCTAGTCAGTGAACTTTCACTACTTACTGTATATATTTTATTCAGATATACTTTACTAGCTGGTGGCTCCATCAGATAAGTCTGCAGAAATGACTGTATAATCAAGCAATTTTACCAAATTATTTAGCAATCACTCATGCATTGTGATGGCAATATTTCATTTTTCACATAATGACAGATGACACAGGACCAATTTATGATCAAGGAATATCTGAATATATGAAGAGTTTGGTTCCAAAACGCTATATCCTCCTTTTAATGAATTTTCATGAATAGTTTTTTTTTTTACATTTTGTTTTCCAAGTAATTTCAGCAGAAATGTAATTGGGTATTGTTTGACTCAATCAAAACAACACAAATGCAATTTTATTGATATTACCTGAAATACACAATTAAATTACATGACGTATACAGTGTATAGCCAAACATACTTGTTGAACCAGAGCCTATAATGACGGCTAACATTTTTTGAAAAACAGTTTTAAATATATTATTCTGAAATATTTGTTCGTGTCAAATATATTTCAATATATCATGTCTTTACATAATGAGAACTTTAGAATCTCGTCTAAAGTACATTTCAAATATGCCCCAAAAACTGTTTAGATGTCTGATGGCTTATAGAGTAGTAGAATTACTTTAATGTACTCCCTCTGACATCTATATGGTGTATGCAGGTTTGTATTGGAATGTTAATGCCCTCATACAGTAGCAACAAGACACTATACATTTTTGCTGATAGAACATCCTAATTGATTTTGACTTGTCCTTGAAGCATTTGCCAATTAAAAAGGACACTGAAATCCATTAAAGCTCCAGAAAAGCTTCAGCCGTCACTTTCTGTATATGACTCAATCTGCCTAAATTCCTTAGGGTCAGTTACAGGGCAGTAAGGTCTGTATACATGATAATGAAAAGGTTAGTTAGGTGTAGAGAATAGAACATGGTGTTTAAAGCCACCTGAGGTATAACAAGTCACAGAAAGTTCAAATAGTCCAGTGTAGGGAATGTATTGTCCATAGGGATAAGGAATTGTCATAGGGCAGGTAGTGGGTCGCTAGGCTGCGCGGGCCAGGAATCCGGGCAAGGTGGACAGCAGCAGGCGATGGTAGGACATACTTGTTGAAGTAGAACCTTTTATGATGGCTAATTCTTTTAAAGGACAGCGTTTTTAATGTATATTGATTTTTTTTTTTTTTTTTTAATTTCTTATTAAATTTTCTTTTCTTTTTTAATTTTTATCTAGGTGGCGCTATACATGAAATAAGTGGTAATGGGATGGGTTGACATGGCCCCTTAAGACCAACATACAAAAAAAAAGGTGGTCCTCCTACTGTAGGCCCTGCGGTTCTCGAGATATTCACAGAAAACTGTGTCTGGCCACCTACAGGCCAGTTGGTGTACAGTAACATAAATTAATTTATTGTGTGGCTCCCCATCCACGAAACTTGGCGTGCATTCAGAGGGTGTCATAATAATCCTACACTTCCAATTTCGTGCAGTTTTGACCATGTAAGGTCACAGATACCTGCGATTACACCTCATTTTTACTTTTTTGTTTTTAACTAGGTGGCGCTATACATGAAATAAGTGGTTATAGAATGGGTTGACATGGCCCCTTAAGATCAACATACAAAAAAAGGTGGTCCTCCTAAACCCTACGGTTCTCGGGATATTCACAGAAAACTGTGTCTGCCCTACCCTCCTTTCGGGGGTCCAGTCCAGCGGGGGGGCTACAGATCAAAATGAAAAACAATAGTTCCATGCTATTCATGTGGGGTTACATGCCCACCAAGTTTCGTCTACCCCGCTCTTTCAGTGTCCCGGAATCCTTGGCGGAAAAATTTGCCATGCGAAAAAAAAAAAAAAAAAAAAAAAAAAAAAAATCTGACTAAACCTATATGACCGCCCTTCGCTTAAGCTTGCGGTCATAATTATACTCAAGAGACTGTTGAGATGTCTGATGGCTGATAGAGTAGGATAATTACTTAAATTTTCTTTCCATGACATTTCATGGAACTTTTACTTCTCTATATGGTGTATGTAGGTTTTATTGGAATGTTAATGCCCTCATACAGTAGCAACAAGACACCATACATTTTTGCTGATAGAACATCCTAATTGATTTTGACTTGTCCTTGAATCATTTTTCCAATTAAAAAGGACACTGAAATCCATTAAAATCCAAGAAAAGCTTCAGCCATCACTTTCTGTATGACTCAATCTGCCTAGGGTCAGTTACAGGGCAGTAAGGTCTGTATACATGATAATGAAAAGGTTAGTTAGGTGTAGAGAATAGAACATGGTGTTTAAAGCCACCTGAGGTATAACAAGTCACAGAAAGTTCAAATAGTCCAGTGTAGGGAATGTATTGTCCATAGGGATAAGGAATTGTCATAGGGCAGGTAGTGGAGCCAGGGCTGCGCGGGCCAGGAATCCGGGCAAGGTGGACAGCAGCAGGCGATGGTAGGACATACTTGTTGAAGTAGAACCTTTATGATGGCTAATTCTTTTAAAGGACAGCGTTTTTAATGTATATTGATTTTTTTTTTTTTTTAATTTCTTATTAAATTTTCTTTTCTTTTTTAATTTTTATCTAGGTGGCGCTATACATGAAATAAGTGGTAATGGGATGGGTTGACATGGCCCCTTAAGACCAACATACAAAAAAAAGGTGGTCCTCCTACTGTAGGCCCCAAGCGTTCTCGAGATATTCACAGAAAACTGTGTCTGGCCACCTACAGGCCAGTTGGTGTACAGTAACATAAATTAATTTATTGTGTGGCTCCCCATCCACGAAACTTGGCGTGCATTCAGAGGGTGTCATAATAATCCTACACTTCCAATTTCCTTGCAGTTTTGACCATGTAAGGTCACAGATACCTGCGATTACACCTCATTTTACTTTTTGTTTTTAACTAGGTGGCTTATACATGAAATAAGTGGTTATAGAATGGGTTGACATGGCCCCTTAAGATCAACATACAAAAAAGGTGGTCCTCCTAAACCCTACGGGTTCTCGGGATATTCACAGAAAAACTGTGTCTGCCCTACCCTCCTTTCGGGGTCCAGTCCAGCGGGGGCTACAGATCAAAATGAAAACAATAGTTCCATGCTATCCATGTGGGCTACATGCCCACCAAGTTTAAATCTACCCCGCTCTTTCAGTGTCCCGGAATCCTTGGCGGAAAATTTGCCATCAAAAGAAAAAAAAAAAAAAAAAAAAAAAAAATCTGATTAAACCTATATGACCGCCGCCATTGCTTGGCGGTCATAATTATACTCAAGAGACTGTTGAGATGTCTGATGGCTGATAGAGTAGGATAATTACTTAAATTTTCTTTCCATGACATTTCATGGAACTTTTACTTCTCTATATGGTGTATGTAGGTTTTTATTGGAATGTTAATGCTCTCGCACAGTAGCAACAAGACACCATACATTTTAGCTGATAGAACATCTTTCATAATTGATTTTGACTTGTCCTTGAATCATTTTCCAATTAAAAAGTACACTGAAATCCAAGAAAAGATTCAGCCATCACTTTCTGTATCAACCTACAGTATGTTCTACTTTTCATGACATTTCGTTTGTTATTGCACACAATGACAAACTTGTGACTGATTAATCACTTGAACAAACATTCAGGAATTTGTTGTTAGAATGATACCTTCCAATGGCAAACATTTTGTAGTCTTTGAAGTAAACAGGTTCATGATTGCCCTTATACACATTTTATAATCCAGAAACCACTGCACCATCATAATTTCTGTGATATTGGGTGTTTTGGATTAAACATGTTTGAGTTGATGCATTTGCATTTAAGCACCCTGTCGTATAAAAATGACTGAAGAGTAAATACTAAGGCTTTGTGAGAGACTCTACAAACCAGGCAAACTGAATTATGTGTGATGTAGTATTTCAAGTGTAAGCCATCTCCAATTAAACCTAATTTATGTAAAGTGATTTATCATACTAATGCTGAAGCTCTTCCTGCCGGTTAGCTACGCTCTGTTAATGGACTTTGAAGTCTCCTGCGCCTAAGGCGGCTCACGGGCTTCTGATTAGTTCACCATGAGCAACGTACTCCTTCAGACATCACACATGTGCTCCTCAACTTTTTTCGGTTTCTTGCAAGTGAGTGTGTGTATGTGTGTGTGTGTGTGTGTGTGTGTGTGTGTGTGTGTGTGTGTGTGTCTGTGGAGATTTCTGTGTGTCTTTGATCTCTTTCTATCCTTTGATCTCCATCAGCTATTGAAATCACGTTATCACTCAGCACTTGTTAAACATCTTTTGTTCTAGTGTTTTTATCGCGCTATAGTTTTTCAATAGCCTTTGTGTACTGGCTGAAAAAGTGTTTTAAAATGTTTAGATTGAACTGATGAACTGTGAACTAATTTCTGTGGGCCTAGTGTCTGTTGAGAAGGCAGCATGTCTTGTTTTCTAGAAAAAGATGGAAGAGACCAAGATGTGTTAAACTCATGGGGCCGGTTCCCCGTACATGGGTTAGGTCTAGTCCTTTTGGTTTAGGCCCTGAGATTTTAGCCTCGGACTACGCATAATCCGGGTACGGCCTGGGAAATTGGCTGCAAGAGGGAGAAATGATAACAATTCTCAGAATCGCCCTCATCAGTCAGTGTTATCTCTGTTCGGTCGTCTGTCCGCAGGCTTGTTCCACCGCGCCATCATCCAGAGCGGCTCGGCGCTGTCCAGCTGGGCCGTCAACTACCAGCCGGTGAAGTACACGCGCCAGCTGGCCGAGCGTGTGGGCTGCAACGTCCTGGACACCCACGACCTGGTGCTGTGCCTGCAGAAACGTGGCCACCGCGAGCTGGTGGAGCAGGACATCCAGCCGGCGCGCTTCCACGTGGCCTTCGGGCCCGTCATCGACGGCGACCTCATCCCCGACGACCCCGAGGTGCTGATGGAGCAAGGCGAGTTCCTCAACTACGACATCATGCTCGGGGTCAACCAGGGCGAGGGCCTGCGCTTCGTGGAGGGCGTGGTGGACCCGGACGATGGCGGCGTGTCGGGCTCGGACTTCGACTTCGCTGTGTCTGACTTCGTGGACGGCCTGTACGGCTACCCTGAGGGGAAGGACACGCTCCGGGAGACCATCAAGTTCATGTACACAGACTGGGCGGACCGGGACAACCCGGAGACGCGGAGGAAGACGCTGGTGGCGCTCTTCACCGACCACCAGTGGGTGGAGCCCTCGGTGGTGACCGCTGACCTGCACGCACGCTACGGCTCCCCGACCTACTTCTACGCCTTCTACCACCACTGCCAAAGCCCCATGAAGCCCGCCTGGTCCGACTCGGCCCACGGAGATGAGATGCCCTACGTGTTCGGCGTGCCACTGATCGGGCCGACAGAACTCTTCCCCTGTAACTTCTCTCGCAATGACATCATGCTCAGTGCCGTGGTCATGACCTACTGGACTAACTTCGCCAAAAGCGGGTAAGGAATGTGTTCATGCCATATCAGCCTGTATAGAGTGATTGAAACAGATTCCTTTTAACTGAAAATGTTACTGTCAAAAGTCAATATGTACATTATGAAGAAATAGGGAGCTAGACAGAAGGCCCAACACTAACTTAGATACACACTAACAAGACCGAATGAAACCCTGCCATCCATGTGTTTGGTACTGATGTTTGGTACTGCACTCCACGTAGTGTTTGTTTGTTGATCACTGGATCCTGAGAGTTTTAGTACTTACAGTATATCAGACTGAGCAATGAGTCTGATGTCTTAAGCAGTGGGCAGAGTTAAGGAGGTAAAAACCTTTTGAAGTGTAATTTGAGCTGTTATTCACAGTAATGCACTGGGGTAGGACTGAGGATGACTGCTCACATGTGTGTTTCTGTTGCCTTATGTCTGCAGTGATCCCAATAAGCCAGTGCCTCAGGACACCAAGTTCATCCACACCAAGGCCAACCGTTTTGAGGAGGTCTCCTGGTCCAAGTACAACCCCAACGACCAGCTCTACCTGCACATCGGCCTGAAGCCGCGCGTGCGCGACCACTACCGCGCCACCAAGGTGGCCTTCTGGAAGCACCTGGTCCCCCACCTGTACAACCTGCACGACATGTTCCACTACACGTCCACCACCACGCGCGTGCCACCCCTCCACACCACCCAGAACCCGCGCTCCAACCAGCGCCCGGGCAGCAAGGGCCACTCCAACACCAAGCAGCCGTCGGCGTCCACCGCCCACAACGGCGAGGGCGCGCGCGGCCCGCTGGTCATCGCCAACCCGCGCGACTACTCCACGGAGCTGAGCGTGACCATCGCCGTGGGCGCCTCGCTGCTCTTCCTCAACGTGCTTGCCTTCGCTGCACTCTACTACCGCAAGGACAAGCGCAGCCGGCAGGACACGCCGCCACAGCCCACGCCGCCCCGCGGCCAGATCTGCTCCTCCGTCGGTGCCTCGTCCAACGACATCAGCGGCCTAGCGCCGGCCACCATCAGTGGGAACCCGGAGGTGGGCGGGATCGGTGGCGGCAGTAGCGGCCTGTGCGACGCCCTGCGTCTTACCCCGGCGTCCTCTCCGCGCGACTACACACTCACGCTGCGACGCTCGCCCGACGACATCCCGCTCATGACGCCAAATTCTTGTGCCATGACGCCCAACTCCATCGCCATGACGCCCAACACGGTGACCATGTCGCCCAACACTATCACAATGACACCCAACTCGTTGATGGGACATCCCAGCATGCATCCCTACAACACATTCACCCATGGCTTCAACTCAACAGGTTTGCCACACTCTCACTCCACTACTCGGGTATAAATCTCTCTCATACCCATTACACCACTCAAACATTACCACTCCAGTTACGCCAGAGGGCTGCACTATGAAGTGAAGTAACTGGCGTGTTCTTTTAGATGTCAGCGGTACTCCTGAAGTTACCTGGATAAGCCTACAACTTCAATTCAAAGTGCAGTCGCCAAAGGAGCAATTCCCCAAGACACCATGACAGTAGAAATCCCTCTCATGCTATTAGAACTTCTCGTTGTATTATCTATCATTCTTTGTGCCACACATGGTTGTATATTGTACCATCTGCACTGAATTCATATGCCATTGTGTTTTTCTACTAACTGAAAATAACGCTGAGCCCACAGTATTTAACCTACTACCACCCTTTAATTCATCACCATCCCAGCCCAACTACCATGTGGGAGACCCACAGAGTTCACCTTGCACAGTGTAAAACCATGTTGAAAAATCCCAGCTAATAGAGTCATGGACAAAAATGTCCCTTTCGGATTTCCATTGAAAAGCTCTCACCCCCGTTTGGATCAGTTTTGTTGTCAGTTTGTCTATTCCATCCTCAAGACTGGCTGTTCTATCAAAGCTAAACAACCCCTGAAGAGGAGTTTTGTTTGTTGGCGAAAGCTTATCTGTAGATCGGACATTGAAGGATCTCTCTGAACTTTCCGGAGCCCTCTGTAAGGCATGGACTATAGGCGTTTATTTTAAGAAAAAAAGACTGAACTGAATAAAATAACGAATCACAGCCCATGTGCTGACGAATGTAGAAGAACCAGGTCAAAACCGTGTATATATTTATATCACAAAAGCCACACAAGTGTGCCAAGCTTTCTATGGACGTGAGGTGCTGAAGTGCCAAACTAGAACGTTCTGTTGTGCCAAACCCAGAACACTGCCTCGGAACACTCAAAAGCATTTGCCGCTTTGCTCTGTCCTGTGACGCTCATCTTCAAATCTACAGGAATAACCTACAGGAGGATCTCTGTAACAACATTCTCCTTGTCTCGTGCACGACAGCGGAAATGGTACTCTTGCTGAGGGTCACAGTGTAAATGCACTGCAATATATTGATCATTGTTCTGTAATATCTGTACAGCAGGTTTTTACAATAAGTCCACTAAAGGTTGTTTCTTTCTAGGCTTTTCCAAGCTTCTACATTTATGTGCATCAAGACATTTGGTCAGAAAACGAAACCCTCTTGGGATTTTACAGGCATTTCAATCATGTGTGTGTGTGTGTGTGTATGTGTGTGTGTGTGTGTGTAAGTGTGTACGATTTTCTTTTTTTTGTACTTTTTTTGAGAGAGGTATGACTCAGGAGAGAGTATCATGGGAGGACAGATGAATTCTCTGACTGGAAAATGGTGCAACGTTTGAAATTAATATTTGAACTGCTGACAAAAAGAGTCAAATTAGTCTGCTGTGAAAATGCACAATATGCCTCAGAAGCTGTCTCTTTCGCGTCATGTGGGTGTGCTCAGAGAGACACACACAGGGGAAGGAGGGAGAAAAAAAGCCAGACAAGATGAGTGAATGTTTGTATTTATGTTTTTGAAATTAATACATTTGTGTGAAATGTCTTGCGCAAGGACTAATTATGTTATAGTAATGCAGTGTCGTATTGTCTCTTATTATACCTTTGATCTATTTTTCATTTCTCCAATTTATCTTGTTAGTTTAATGTTTCTTCAGTGGTGAAAGCAGTTGAGGGAGGCACCTCATCAGCTTAAAAGACATTGTTTGCTTTGCTTGAAAATATTGCCCTTTTCGTATCAGATACATTTAGTCACTGCTTTTCTAGTTTCTTATGAAACATAATGAATGTGCAAATATATAAAAATATACATATAGGGCTTCTTCAAGGGTATTTATAAGGGTGTATAGAATAATGTATAAACTACCTGTATCAGTCAAACTTAGATATGTCCATGGGTTGCATATCTAAGGTTTCCACAAATGACTCGTTATTCATCATTGACTGTACAATCTCCATTTTCTGGGTTCTAAATAAATGAACCCTCGGTTATGGCTGTACTTTACAGACACCCACATACATTCCTGGGTTTTACTTGGAGAGTTAGATGTCTCTCTCTCTCTCTGTCTCTCTCTCTTTCACAGACACACACTCTCTCTCTCTCTCTCGCTCTCTCTCTCTCTCTCTCTTAGTCACTGTCTCACTCACACACAGTAACTTGGAGCCTATTTCCTTTTAATGAGGCACTTTCACTAGCTGTGGGTGGCTGAATATGAATCACTATTAGCCCAGACCGATGGATTTCCAAACAGGAACTGAAATATGTCAATTGAATTATCATGATATACCATTGTATTGTAAATTGATTACTGCTCACATGATTGACATTGATTGTTATAACTAATTTTATGGACATGAGTGACACATCTTACCAATTACAGTATTATTTTCGGCTTCATTGTATGTCTACGGCCAGGATGCTCAGATGTTTATACTTTGTGCCATACTGAAATGTTGCTTTGTCAGAACAACTGGGGTAAACATGGTCATTTCCTCTTTTTGATACACTGTAACATTTCCGTTCTGAACTTTACAGTAAACTGTTTGCTTACAGTATGTTTATGCTTTCTGAGTCTTAACGGTTGACTTCTTCCGAACACGGACCTGTTCAAAGAGAAACACACACACTCCTTGTGCTCTAGTTTGGTAATGGACTTGGCTGGAAAAAATACAATCATTTTTGGCATTAGAATAGAGCAGTCGGGAAAATTCTGGGGCAAGAGAGTGAAACAGCTGCCGAGGGCAAAGTGAATTAGTCTGAAGTAAGGTATCATGCCTGGCCAGTGGAATAACTTCATACAGGAATGGATCAAACTGCTGCTTTAGCTGCTCACGTGGACCTGTGTGCCACTGGAGCGACACTTTGGCAGAGCCCAAACCATCCACTTCTTCCTCATTAGTGATCCAGTGGAAGACCCTATTTAATTGGCTATCAGCTCTCTGGAGTGAAAAGGCCCCGATGCTCCCAAACACACTCTGATAGGATCACCATGACAACATCAGACTCTACCTGAGGTTCGGAGGCATGTGCATTTGGCAAAATCCTTTATTTCCACTTGCAAAATCTGCTGGCTGTTTAATAGCAGAAATACAAAACATGTATTATTATTATTATTATTATTATTATTATTATTATTATTATTATTATTATTATTATTGGTAACACTTTATAATAACTACACACAATTCATCATTTATTAAGCCTTTGTTACTTATTAGTTAATGGTTTGTTCACCATTAGTAATTTTTTGTTCATACATAATTTATCATCAGTTAAGCATTTGCTCAGACAGTTATAAATAGTTTGTTCATAGTAAATAAGCCTATATCTAAAATATTTTTTATGCATTATTGGTAATACTTAATAATAAATGATGCAATAATATGTTTTTGATTAAGTAATATTTCCATTATTTAACAGTTGTTACATACACATGCACTAATGATTAGTTAGGGTAAGGATACATATTTTATAAACCACTTCCTAATACTATAATTAATAATTAACTTGTAATAAGTTACAAGTGGTTAGTTAATGATATTTTGTGAGCTCATCTAAAGTGAGGACGTTTTATGCCTTGCAACACATTTACAAATGTGTTATAAAGTTTACTCTTGCATTTATTCATTTAACCGAAACTTTCACCCAAAGCGACTTAAACATGTCAATAAAATTAAAGGACAAGGCCACTTTGGTGGACGCCGGGGCTTGAACCCCCAACTTTATGGGTTGCTGCATGTTAACCCAGCTTCCTATCCACTACACTACCTCTGCCCAGTGGTATTACAACAGTCAATTCAAAAATATAATATAGATATGCGTTTAATATAGATATGCGTTTAAACCATTTTTAACTGTGTGTAAACATGATTTACTGATGAAAATTAATGTAGGCATAATGCTTTACAAACGAAGAATACAGCATTTAATAATAGTTTACAGATGTTTAATAAATGCTTAACAGTGTGTTGTAGAAGAAAACAGAATTCTTGCATAGTTGGAGGGGTTTCTTTCTGGGCCAAGGTAGTGTAGTGGATAAGGAGCATGAGTAGCCTGAACAGTTGGGGGTTCGATTCCCGGCTTTCACTGTTATGTCAATGGCCTTCAATTTAATTGACATGTGTACGTTGCTTGTCTGCTAAATGAATGAATGTGAATGTAATCTTTGCAACTCATTTGAAAATGTGTTGAAAGGCATAGAAAGTCCTCACTTTAGATAAGCTCACAAAATATCATTAACTAACCACTTGTAACTTCTGAGTTAATCATGAATTATAGTATTAGGAAGTGGTTTATAAAATATGCATCCTCACACTAACTAATCATTAGTGCATGTGTATGTAACAACTGTTAAATAATGGAAATATTACTTCATCAAAAACATATTATTGCATAATTTATTAAGTATTAACAATAATTCATAAACATATTTTAGATATAGGCTTATTTACTATGAACAAACCATTTATAACTGTGTGTACAAATACTTTATTTATGAGAATTAACATAGGAGCAATGCTTTACAAATGATGAACAAAGCATTTTGTAATAGTTTGCAACTGGTTTATAATAAGAAAATGATTTCATTTATAAGTGGTTGTTTCATTACTTATAAGGTATTTATCATGTACTTACAAACATATTTTTTGGATAGGCTTATTTACTATGAACAAACCATTTATAAATGTGTGAACAAATGCTTTACTGATGATAAATTATGTATGAACAGGAAATTACTAATGATGAACAAACATTAACTAATAAGTAACAAAGGCTTAATAAATGATGAATTGTGTGTAGTTATTATAAAGTGTTACCTTATTATTATTATTTCAATATTAGGCCTACAGTAAATCTAGACAAAGACTCAATAAGAGAACATTGTTAGAGAAACATGGCTGGTTCACAAAAAACTCCTTTAGGCAATTAATTTCATTTAATCACCACTGAACTAGAATATGCATAATATATTTATTTATATGAACAGATACTATTTTAAGCACAATTTCTCAGACCCCTGAAAAACAGAAAATTTGAACGCAAATAGATGACAAGCATCAGGACACCTCTCTCTTGACCTGCTCATCTTCGATTGTGTGTGTAAGCGGCCACAGACATTGGGGTCAGTGTGTTGGTCAGTGTCGAGCGGCACACTGATATTTTTATCTGCCCGTTATCGGAGGGGCTGGACTGGGGTGGGCAGCGATGCCCTTCAGAGGGACCGTGGCACCCGTGTTTACTCTAAACACACACAGGCCCTATTGTGTGTGCGTCAGGGCTTTGCCACCCATTCAGCCACAGCTGGAGTCGCCCCCTCAATGTGCCCTTGTTCCCGCCAGCCTCCACTTCATCACTGTCACACCGCCGCGGTGCTTGCTGCCGCAGTCAGGTTCTCTCTCTCTCTCTCCCCCTCTCCCTCTCTCTCACTCTCACTTGCTGGCGGTCCTGGAAAGCTAGCGACCTGCACAGGCCCATGTGAGCTGGCTCAGGTGATGAGATGAGGAGAGAGCTATTGAGAAAAGAGAGGGAGGTGGGGGAAAGGAGCTAACGTTAGCATCGGCAGTACTGCAGAAACGTCTGCCCCCACTATTTAGTTCTCCCAGGGTTTGTAATGCACAGTCTCTGCACAGTCCCAACCACCAGAGGTTCACTAATTACATGGCGATCATTAACACCTGCCAAAAATCGGTGTTGTCAGTATTTTGTAATGCATGGTAGATGGGAAAACTGGACAGCAGGCAGCTATTTGTTCCTGCTTTCTTGGACAGTGTCCAGTGTCATAGTGAAGTCCTCAGGTATCAGGGCTGCAGGACTGTGCTGGAGTCCACTGCCTGCAGTACGGAGTCCTCTGGGTCCGCTGCCTGGGATTGATGGCTTTCTAAACTGGTTGTGCTATTATCCTGAAAAATGGGTCTCCACAACATACGCTTTAAAATGCAGACATACAAGCCTTTACATACAATCCCTTATCTAATACATATCTCTTATTTATGTTTTTTTGGACACACTAAAACTGGACACATGATGCATGGGATGAATTGTACAGGAGCATGACACTATTCAAGCAAAATTTTAGACAGCTGTTTAGTGGGAGACTTTTTAAGGTGCTTACATAATGATGCAGAACAGCTTTTTGTTGACTGCTACTGATAATACATGGAAGCGCAACATTCATCGCTAAAGCCATCTGTATTTTGGAGTCTTACCATACATTACCATCAGAGATATCCCAAAAAATAGAGAGGGGCATAGTCTATGCTGGTGGTGTGGGTGTTGCCTTGAAAAAGGGGCGTTGTGTCTTTAAGGTCGGTCTGGGGGGTGAGCCAAGGGGGTCTGTCCATTGTTTTCAGGACAAAAGCTCAAGTCAGAATCATAAAAGAGAAGTGAGAGATTAAACTAATCGCCATATCACAGGCATCAGACACGCCAGGCTCCACTCCACACAGGTCACCTCCCACCTCCTCTCTGCTCATGGGTAAGTTCCACCTGCACCTCTGCACTGCACCACACGTGGTGTAGACTTTACTGGCCACGTCAGTCATTTAATATGCTGTCATTTTTTTTATTGTATCATGTGATTTTCTCTTGGTTTTTATGTACCAATCTATCTTTATCGCATGCTGTAATGTATTTGGGTCACCTGTGTTAAACCTATATTTATGTCAAAACATCATAACCATTTTTGAACGATACAAATCGTGACCTAGAAGTAGAAACTCATAATCTCATGGATTCATCTTGATATAGCTTGCAATACCGTAACATTGATTGCAGTCCTTCTGTTGCTCGAATTGCAATGCACCTACATCAGTTTCATCATTATTAATATTTTATTAATAATTATTATTAATATTTTATTTTAATTGCTGACCTTATGTTTAGTTATGTTTACAAAACTCAAGCAATTAACCAGTGAACTAATGGCACTTGGAAAAGGTCAGGGGGTCAGATCAAGTCCTTACAAAGAATTAATCTCACCCTCAGTGACACGTTCTCTTTTCACTTTTTTCTCCTTCTGCCTACACACTCACATACACACAAACGTACACAATCTGCAGATGGCATCGGTGCGTACGTATCACAAAAGACCTGTGTAAAACAACTCACAGGAATGAAGTCAGTGATTGTTTTTGTGTCAACTACTGAGACATTAGAATGAAGTACAGTCCATGAAAATGGACAAAGTGTTCAATCATTTAGGGCCAGGACCAAATTGTCTCTGAGCTATTGTCTTAATAATCTGGCACTGCTGCCAAAAAAATGGCTAAACATCCTAAATGATTTTACAATCAATAAAAATGCTAATTTGGCAAAACACCTCCAGAAACCTTGAAAGTGTGTTTCCAAATGAAGGACTCCACCTAGAAGAGTATTGATTTTTTAATGGACATCATCATTTCAGACAAGGCCAGACGAAAATAGCTTTTTGAGCCAGTCAATCACTGGTTTTTGCTTATTATTAGCATTATTTTGCTACTACTTTATAAACGCTGTGTCCCGTACATGTTGTCTTGAGTGGCATATTAGAAAAGAGCTCACAGCTGAATTGGTTATTTATGCAGATAAAAAGACATTTTTGTCCTCTCGTCCTCTTTCTCCTTCTTTGACCCCCTGATTTGACCTCATGCCAACTCACCCACTCAAGAATGCATTAACAGACAGACAGACACACACAGACACACACACAACACACACACACACCACACACACACACACACACAGACACACACACAACCCACACACACACCACCACCACACACACACACACACACACACACACACACACACAGACACACACACACACACACACACACACACACACACACACACACACACACACACACACACACACACACATGTACACAGAAAACAACACATACAATGCTCTACTGTCACCATTGAGTCACTATGACTATGCCACTGCTACAACTACTTGTGCTGCTATTGGAGCTGATCCCTGCTCATTTCTGCATACTGCTGCTGTTCCCTGGTCGTTGGTGAAGAGTGCCCAGGTATTATGGGCTCATATTTTATATTTTACCTGGGTCTGGTGACAAGAGGAGAGCTTTTTGCTTTTGGATGATGGATATGGTGGATATGGAGACACACACACATACACACACACCGCCATACAGACACACACACACACACACACACACACACACACACCACACACACACAACACACACACACACCACACACACACACACACACACAACAATACACACACACACACACACACACCACACACACACACACACACACACACACACACACACACACACACACATGTACACAGAAAACAACACATACAATGCTCTACTGTCACCATTGAGTCACTATGACTATGCCACTGCTACAACTACTTGTGCTGCTATTGGAGCTGATCCCTGCTCATTTCTGCATACTGCTGCTGTTCCCTGGTCGTTGGTGAAGAGTGCCCAGGTATTATGGGCTCATATTTTATATTTTACCTGGGTCTGGTGACAAGAGGAGAGCTTTTGCTTTTTGGATGATGGATATGGTGGATATGGAGTTGTACTAGATGATAGATAGGTCAAATATCAAGTGTGTGTGTGTGTGTGTGTGTGTGTGTGTGTGTGTGTGTATGTGTGTGTGTGTGTGTGTGTGTGTTTGTGCATCTGTGTGTGTGTGTGTGTGTAAGTGTGTGTGTGTGGCTTTGGGATGGCACCACGGCCTACTTACTGGTGCCCTCATTGCTTGCCTTTGTATCACACACACACATACACACATACACATACAGATACACACACATACGCCACTGCCACCACCACCTAGTTTTGACAAAGGCATTGTGTCTCTGAGCACAAAGGGGACATCTTTCCACAGCTCCCACCTAACACAGGCCCCCTCCTCCCCACCCTCACCTCCTCCTCCTCCTCCACCTCCTCCCGCGCCAGGCTCCCACTAGGAACCCCGAGAGGGAGGGCCAAAAGCACAGAAAGATCGAGTGACTGAGTGGTCTGCTGAGTGGCATCTTGGAGCAAAGACACTGGGCGGTGAGATCAGAGGACCTTTCAAACGCCTCAAGTTTAACAGCTGAAAACCAAGCAGGCAGAAAATGAGAGAGCAAGAGAGAGAGTGTGCTTGTGTGTGTGTGTGAGAGTGAGAGAGAGAGAGAGAGAGAGAAAGGGAGATCGCAACAAGACTGTGTCCAGCCTGGTCATGTCCTGCTAGAGTGGACTTCACCACACCTATCCTGGACTAACCCTGACGAGACCTCTGGCTCGGAGAGGAAGCTGCCGCTCATTCATCCACTTTCGCGCTTTCGGAACAATCTCTGGCTGACGTCGGGACGCTTGTGACCAGCCTCAAGGACAGATGTTTCCAGTAAAGCAGCCCTGGCTATGCAAAGCCTTAGGTGTGCCCCTTCTGCCCTCTGCCCAACGCTGACCACCGCTTGCTGTGCCACGCTGCTGCCACTAACAGCCATGGGTGCCGCTTGCTCTGGTACACACCGGTGACTGTCTGTGCCGTGAAGCCGGCCTCTGACGGGAATGTGTGGCGCCTCTGCTGCTTGGTTTAAAATCTTTTTGTATATTTTTTTAGATAATTACCTTTGCTAGCTGGAGGTGATTTAGTTTGGACACGCTACGCTATTTTAGCAAGTTGTTTGTGTGTGTGTGTGTGTGTTTGTACTTCTGGGTGTTTCAGGGCCTTGCTTTCACGGTGCGCAGCAACCTCTGTGTGCTTTTGATCAGAAGAGGGTGGAAGGGGCAGTTTGTGTGTGCACATGTGTGTGTGTGTGTGTGTCTGTCTGTGTCTGTGTCTGTGTATGTGTGTGTGAGTGCATGTGGACACATCAGTAAATTGTGTGTGCATGTGTGGACTCTGATAAATGTGCTGCTGCTGTCTGTGACTGTTCAGTTTGTCACAGCTGAGAGGTACTTTTAGAGCTTATGTTGCTTTTTGAGTGCATTTGCCACAGAATAGCAGCAGTCAGACTCTACTATAATAGCTGCTTGCCGTAGACAAATATGTGTCAGAATGTGTGCTTGATGACAAAGTTTTTCAGCTTTGTGTCTCGTGTTGTTGATCTGCTATGCCGTCAATGTTTTCATTGTTCTATAACTCAGTGATGATAAATGGTGAATACAGTTTAAGTTAAATCATAGTTCATCTGGCAATGTGAATATATAAGTGTTGTATTGACTGAGCGTCGTATATATCTTGTTACAGTGTAGATGTGCGTGTGTGTGGTCTGTGCGCTGGGTGTGGTGGGTGTGATGATCTATTACTCCCCTGCAGGTTGTTACGACTGCTGCGTGCGCTGTCTGGGGGCAGTGCCCTATGCCAGTCTGGCTGCCACCCTGCTGTGCTATGCGGGCACGGCTCTGTTCTGTGTCAGCGCGCACATGGCGCTGGCACAGACCGAGGTGCTTGTTGAGATGCACTTTGCACGGAACATCCAGGACTACATTATTCTGGCGTCATTGTGAGTTTCTCCAAGTCCGTTCGCATCTATGCAAGAGGTTATCCAGAGTGAAAAAAAATCTACTCAAGACACTCAACTCTTGTCTGTGTGTGTGTGTGTGTGTGTATTGTGTTGCAGTATTAAGTACTTCCAGTACGTCATCTATGGTCTGGCCTCCTTCTTCTTCTTGTACGGCATCCTGCTGTTGGCAGAAGGATTCTACACCACCAGCGCCATCAAACAGAAGTTTGGAGAGTTCAGAAGCACACAGTGCAGTCGCTGCTTAAGTCTGACAGTGCGTATTTGTGTGTGTGTGTATGTGTATTTGTGTGTGTGTGTGTGTGTGTGTGTGTGTGTGTGTCTTAAACATTAGTCTATACTGTACCTTTCCTTGTCTGTACTCCTGTTTTAATGTAACCTGCATTATTTATCACCACCTTCAACTGTAGTCTCCATAGATCAAACTGCCTGCTCTTCATCTGAATAATGTTGAGTGGGCAGTGGATGGCCTGTTGAATTGGGATGTATGTGTGCTGACCGTTTGCCCTCCCTGTATCTATCAGTATGAGATAAAATTACCTCTACCTGTCGTACTCACTCATACCCTCTCCCACCTCTTGTGGCCTGGGCCTTTTTCTCCCCCCCAGTTAGTCATTGTGACCTACATCCTGGCCATCATCTGGCTGGCAGTGTTCGCCTTCACCGCCATACCTGTGTACTTCTTCTTCAACATGGAGGACACGTGTCACACCATCAACATCCTGGCTGAGACCACCACCAGCATTAACCAGCATGCCTGGGTCTGCATGGATGCCAGGCAGTATAGTAGGTTTTCACTTCTAATCAGAACACATCAGAGTGGTCGTTTGTGTGTGTGTGTGTGTGTGTGTGTGTGTGTGTGTGTGTGTGTGTGTGTGTGTGTGTGTGTGTGTGTGTGTGTGTGTGATTGTGTGTGTGTGTGTGTGTGTGTGTGTGTGTGTGTGTGTGTGTGTGTGTGTGTGTGTGTGTGTAATTGTGTGTGTATTTGTAATTGTGTGTGTACAGTAGGTGTCCATGTGTGGGTGTGAATATGTGCACATGTAGACACTTCTAGCTCTATAATTATGCAGGTAAAGCCCAGAACAGCCCCCTGAAGTACTACTTTTTCACAGGTTTACTTCCCTGGCACGCAATGCCCGGCAAAGCCTGTGGGATGACCCTGGCGGCCATCTGCAAAACCACCGAGGTAAGAGCAGTGCGCCCAGCCAAGGACACAGACATTCTAACCCACGACGCAAATGGGCAGTAATGGGCTTCACTGAGTGGGTTTAACCATGACACATGGAGTTCTTAATGCAAGTTGTCTTGTGTTGGTAGTTCTTCTGGACTTATGACCTGTACATCGCTGCCTTTGCTGGAGCTGGGGTGACTCTGCTGTCACTGGTGAGTGTATAAGGCTGTGGCAGTAGAGAATGCATAAAATGTCACAAATGAAGCATATAATATCACTAAAGACTGTGAGAAAATGTAAAATATCAGTCATAACAACTGTGTTTTAATTCATAATACAGACCTGAGTGTGATAACACATTGGTTTACACATAATACATGGTTAAAGTGCATTGTATTTATGTTCATTCTGCTAGTACTAAAGCCCTAAGCAATAGGGCTATTAATATCTATTACATCCCCATGGTGAAAAATCATTTTCAATACTGTTTATGATGGTCATTAAAATAAATAAGAAATACATTAAATAATGAACATAAATTTATAATGAAGAGTATGTGTTTTAGTGCTTTGTCTTGTGTGCATACTCTCTCTCTCTCTCTCTCTCTGTCTCCCTCCAGTTCCTTTACCTGGTGGCCACCACTTATAACTATGCTGTCTTGCGGTTCCTGGGAAGAAAGGCAATGCGTTGCTAGGTGCCACGTCCCCAGACGCTCCGTCTTGCCGCTGTGCTTAGCTCTTTGTTGTCGGCTATTGGGTCCATGGGGAAATCATAGCAGAGCTTCATGAAACTCGCTTCTCGTGAAACACCTGCTCAGTGAGACAAAAAAAAACATCACAGAACTCACATATATATTAAAAAAGAATACAAGTAATGTACACCAGTGCAAACATCTTTGAAAGACTAGTTATTTTCGAACATGAACATGATCTGGGGAAGAAAATGTGATGTGATTGAGATACAAGGTGAGATTCAGGCAGTTTGCACTTGTTTTGAGCATCAGGATAAGAGTTGAATACTAGTTTTTGCTCTGTCTAACATCAAGTCAAGGATCCCCTGTCTGCTAGCCTGCTCCTCACTTTTTTGGCATGAGATCAGAGGTTCATGACTACTTACTGTACCATACTTTCCCCCAACATCTGAGGATGTCCTTGTCTATATTTGGTTTGGGCCTTTGAGGTAACCTGTATGACAGTGTTTTTTTTCTCTTTCATATTGCTGCTGGATTGTTATTTGCTGTGCTGCCTTTATAGCCATGTTTCATCCATCTGCCACATACTCCATGTGTTTGTATCATCTTTGTATATTGTCCACTTGTGCTGTAGCCTCACTGCTACTATTTGTTTAGAGGTGAAAGTAACAGTAATAAGACCATAAATGCTATTGCCAAAGCAATTTTCAAAATGGCTTTCAAGTACTGATGAAGAGAATTGGTGCTACGTATATTTTGATCCATTTACTTCAAACACTTTAAGCCTCTATTCTTACCTTTATCATCTGTGTTTTTCTAGCTCTTCCCTCTTTTTTCTTCCAACACAGCTACGTAATAGTTTGAGTGTAAAGTGAACGTAACCAATGGCAATAGAATGAAAATCTCAACTTTTTTTTCTTTTAATGTAATAATAATGAGTGAGTAACTGACAGAAGTATGTTACTCCTTCTGTGGTATATTAAATAATCTGAATCATGTGAGATTGTTGGTACTGAAACAGTATACTTTCTGTTTTAACAAACAGATTGTGTTGATGAGAATGAGAATGTTCACATGAATGTCAGTTCACCTACAAATAACAAAGAATAAAATCACCGTTTTATTAAATCAAATGTGTTCCATACGATTAGCATAATGCTCATTGCTTTTTTATTTTGTGTCTAAGATGAGTGTAAACTTCTTTCATTACATGAACAAACACACATTATGTATATGTATGCATTATGTATATGTATGTATATATACAACATTGAAAATAAGCATTATACATACCAAAAACATTATACGTATTGTCACAGGGAAAAAACAACAACATTATTTAGCATGATGTTCAGGGTGTGGTTGTGATTTACATGCTCCCATTGCTGCCTCATTGGATTTAGATATGATCACGTGATGGTTCATTTAGGATATTATCACACATGATGCAGGCCTGAATCTAGACTGCTCAGATTGGGGGGGCAAATATAATTTTTGAGTGGGCACAATGAATGGACCATTTTCCTAGTAAACATCACGTACTGTAGGCTTGGATTTGGGAACCCAAAATCATTGTTTCTCCAAGACATTTTTCCAGCAGCAGGGGTGTTAGTCACAGTTAAGCTAGGGGGGTTTAGGGACATGCTCCCCCCTGGAAGAAAATGTTTAGAAATTACTCCTTAAATGAGGATTTCTGGCGAGTTTTGTCAAAAGAAATGGACAGATTGAGTTACAAATGACATAGCCTAACCATCAACAGATTCAAGGCATCTGCTATGGAAAAAAAATGCCCGTTACAAAGCAGTTTTATCGCAGGACTTTAAAAACCTTAGTTTCAGCATAGACAGGATTATTCATGTTTTTCTTTTGTGTTCATTTTCGGCTTTTTCATTTACAGTACATTATTGGTAGAAATTGATATGAAACAAAAAATAAAATTAACAGAGTGTCTATTTACACCCCTGGTTCGAATAGCCTTGGCTACACAGCTGAGCTATTCACACCCTGTTTTTTCGTCAGCAGAAAGTGAAGAATTCTGAAAGGTTTCGGCAGTAATATCTGTTCAGATTAAGTTTTAGATTGAAAAGTTGTGTTTAATTTTTAGAAACTTGGTTCAGTGAACACATACAACCGTCAGTTTCTTAGTTAACAGAAATTTCGTAAATATGATGCTCAGGCCTATAAACTATAAGTTTACCTGCAAACACCCTCTAGTTGTGGAAGAAGATAGTGCAGTGGTCACAGACATGGTTTAGCTGTTTGATTCCCGCATGAGGCATTTTGGCAGAGTGAGTGCGCATGTGTACCAACGTCTCTGGAGAGAAGGCGCACAATTTGAACAACAAATTGGTTATCAAACGGAAGTTTTGATTGCAACAATTAGCTAGTTCACGCACCAGGGTGTAAATAGCATACATTACTATATAAACCAGGGTACGAATAGCATCCACTTCTAACTATATACATTGATGCAAACAGCATACCTTATTCAGAGTGTCTATTACACAGCTGAGCTATTCACACCCTGTTACGTAACAACAAAAAAACATGTTGCTTGTTTTTTTTATTATTATTACATTGTGTGATCAATATGCCAGAATAAATGCACAGGGGTGCAAATAGCATAAACTGATATTTGTACCAGACGGGGTATTAATAGAACACATTGTTGTGTGCACCAGGGTACGAATAGAATTCCATTCTAATTGCACCAGGGTACGAATAGCATACACTGCTAATTGAACCAGGGGTGCAAATAGCCTTACCCTAAAATAAAATGGCACAGCACAGAAAGTTATATAATGAATTGAAAATTAAACCTTCATGGCATAGGCCACAATCGCCCCTGTGAGCTAAACTAGCCTGTTAACATTATTTAATGTCATTACATTGTTTTGGTGGTGGTCTAATTGAGTGCCTGCCCCTTTTAAGGGAGTAATTTGATTTCTGAGGAAGGCTTGCTTGAGTTTGGAAAAATAGTTGTGTATAATGCAAAGGATATGTGGATGCAATTCATTAGCCTGTTTCTGTCATTAGTTAAAATAAAAAAAAAAGAAAATGGAATAGAAAGGATACTTTATGGCTAAGTAATTTACAAAAATGTATGTACTGACATAAATAGTTTACATTAGAATTTCAGCCCAAAGTAGTAGACTGCAATTCCAAAACTGCACTTCACAGCTTATTGTACAGATGCATGCTTCATATCCTCATATCCGGTAAGGTCTAATTTTCTCGCGAAACGTCTATGACAGCAACTTGGGCTAATATTATTGGATTTATTTATTGGATATTATTGGTGCGTGGGATGTATGTGTGACCAGTAGGCCTACTCCACGAGCAATACAACTGAGAAAGAGGGGTGTGAATTTCAGTCAGTTGGCCACATATTAGGAGGGGCAGAACACATATTATCGTATATTAGGATATGATCACACGTGATGGTTCATTCTGGATATTATCACACGTGATGGTTCATTCTGGATATGATCACACGTGATGGTTCATTCTGGATATGATCAAATGTGATGGCTCATTGTCAAATGCTGGTTAACTGATATAGAAGATTGCATCAAAGCATTCTTCACAGATTATGGCTGCTTCATAATTGAACATTCTTAAATCCAGATCACCCAAATTCTTCTGGCATTTCCCACACTAAAGAGAAACAAATAAACAAATTGTTAGTATAATTATCGTTCAATAAATAGTTTCAGTGAAATGAATCCTTTCATAGTAATTATTATTAGTTGGAGTATCATTTGGAGGAAACCTGTGTTTTCAACTCACAATGCATTCAAACATGGTTTGAATTGAATTACTTTAGTAGTTTGCCATGAAATTATGAATTTTGTGCATCATTCATCACGTTATGACATTAAATAAAACCCTTAACATAATAATCCAGCCTCTAGTCTCTAGTTGGATTTCATCTGACATATACTTTTCAAAGGCCTTGTGGCTCATGATACAAGTGCTGGTTCCCCCTTAAAACACATCGTCACAGCATCAGTCTCAAACCATAATCTCATTACCTTGAAGCACTCCGGGTGGCAGCAGATTGCAAGGGAGTCAACGGTGATTCTGACATTTCCAGTAATTAACTCATTACAATGGGAGCACACAGATGGACCTGAAATACTATGATACAGAAGACACATATTGTTAAAACAATATGAAACAAACACACTGGGTCATGAAACAAATATTACTTTTTAAAATCATTTTTCAAATCAAATTTGTTTTTTATTTGAAAATTGTCCAAAGAAAATAAAAAGAAATTATCAGCTTCAATGACTTAAATGGTGACATGACAAATTACAAGTACAAGAGAAGAGTAGCTTTTGCGGTCATGTAACTCCTAGAGACCACATTTCATACCACAATGCATACTCACATGGTTGTCTTCTCTTCAACTTTACTTTGGTCTTGTAAAGTTTTTTCAGAGCATTCCCCATTCCTGAAAAAAACAATCTCACTTAGATCAAAATGGTTACATTAGTGAAAATATGTGTAATTCTGTATTATTTTGAAAAGCCTCATATGTTCTTTCATGTGTTGTTAACTCACAAAGCCTCAGACAATTTGATGACATTTTCTTGGTTCAGAGCTGTTTCTACAACAGGTTGCTCTGCGGGTGTTATGAGTGCTTCTGATTCAGGTGCGTCCACTGAAACTTCTTCATTTTCAGTTGGTAGTGTCTCATCTGAGCTCACAGCAGGCTCTTTAACTTCATCAGAGGCGTCGGTGGCAGGTTCGTCTGATGTCGCTACAGGAACCGTTGTGGCTGGGGCATCTGTGCTCTCTGCCTGGCCTGCGTCTCCTTCGGTCAGTGACTCCACCGTTTCCTCCAGCACAGGTGCGACAGACACCTCAGCAACCTCAACAGATGCGACTGCAGCCTCCACAGAGACAGCCTCGGGTGTGTGTGCTGTTACTTCTACGGGAGCGGTTTTAGCCACAGCCTCTTCAGGAGCAGCCTCAGGGGCTTTGTCAATGGCCTCTGTTGGTGTAACCACCTCAACAGATGCAGCTTTGGGTGTTTCAGCTACTGAGTATACTGAGTATACAGGTACTTGTTCAGGTGTTGTAATCACAGACTGTGCATGTGCTTTTTCAGGTGTTGCAGCCACGGACTCTACAGGTACTTCTTCAGGTGTTGCAATCACTGCCTCTATAGGTGCTTCCTCAGGTGTTGCAGTCACAGACACTACTAGGGCTTCTTCAGGTGTTGCAATCACTGACTCTACCGTTCCTTCTTCAGGTGTTTCAGCTGCTGGCTCTACAGGTGCTTTCTCAGGTGTTTCAGCTGCTAGCTTTGTAGGTGCCACCACTTGTGATTCAACTATTGACTTTTCAGGTGCTTCTTCAAGAGTTTTGTCTGCTGCAGCAGAGGTTTCAAGTATGGCCTCTACAGTTTCATCTGCAAATTCTTCAGATACGACCACTACATTTGCAATTGCAGATGTTTCAGTAACTGTGGCTACCACCTTCACAGGAGCGATTTTAGCTACTGCTTCTAAAGGTGCATCTTGAGATGTTTCAACCAATGCCTCGGCATCTGCAGTGACAGGAGTTTCCACAACAGCCTCAGATGATACCTCTACAGGAACCTCAGGAGCTTCCTCCACTGGTGTAATAGCAGGAACCTCAGCAGCTGAGACAGCAAGAACTTTAGAAGCGACCTCTGCGGGTGTGACTGTAGGAACTTCAGGAGCGACCTCTGCAGGTGTGATTGCAGGAACTTCAGGAGCTACCTCCACATGTGCTTCAGCAACTTCAGGAGCTGCATCCCCAGCTGTGGCTGCAGGAACTTCAGCAGTTGCAACCACAGCTGTGTCAGGAGTTGTCTCTACAGGAACAACATCAGGAACTTCTGGAGCTGACTCTGCATCTGTGTTTACAGCAGGGGTTTTCAACCAGTGGTCTGCGGCCCACTTCTGGTCTGTGATGACATTGCTGGTGGTCCCTGGCCATGGATTTAGTAATATAGTTGCAATGTGGGAATCAGTATTTTTATTCAGTGGTGGTCCTGGTGTTAAGTAATTAGTCAGAATGATGGTCCCTGGTTCCCAATCAGTTGAAAACCCCTGGTCTACAGGAAATTGAGGGGCTGCATCTACAGCTGTGACTCCAGGAACTTCAGGGGCTGCATCCACAGCTGTGACTGCAGGAACTTCAAGAGCGACCATTGCAGGTGTGACTGCAGGAACTTCAGGAGCTACCTCTGCAGGTGTGGCTGCAGGAACTTCAGGAGCTACCTCTGTAGGTGTGACTGCAGGAACTTCAGGAGCGACCTCTGCGGGTGTGACTGCAGGAACTTCAGGCTCTACCTCCACAGGTACATTAACAACTTCAGGAGTTGCATCCCCAGCTGTGGCTGCAGGAACCTCAGTAGTTGCAACCACAGCTGTGTCAGGAGTTGTCTCTACAGGAACAGCATCAGGAACTTCAGGAGCGACCTCTGCAGGTGTGACTGCAGGAACTTCAGGAGCGACCTCTACAGGTGCAGCAGCAGGACTTTCAAGAACTTTGACGGCTGTGACATCAGGAACTTCTGGACCTGTCACCACAGATGTGGCAGTAGGAACTTCTAGAGCTGTCTCAGCAGGTGTGACAGTATCTGGAGCTGTATCAGCAGGTGTGACAGTATCTGGAGCTGTCTCTCCAGATGTTTGAGCTGAAGTTTCTTCATTCACAAGTGACCCAATTGCAGCTACAGCAGATACATCTTCAGCAGTCTTTACATCTGCCTCTTCTTCTGGATCAGTAGATGTGTTTGAGCTGCAAAGTACATACAGGAATCATTACTGTAATTGTAAGTAATTATGTTTGTTTATTACACGGCTTTTCAGAGTGCTGCAGAAAGTTCCATTCACATAATTGGGCCTTCCCAACGTTACGTGGTCTGTTAAATCTATATAATCACCGGAAAAGTATATAATCACCGCTGCCAATGGCAACAGGTTTTGTGCTTCTAATTAACATCTTTCATATTACTCCGCAAGAAGTCCGTTTGCTTATTATGACCGCCGCTCAAGGGCCCACATCAACCTGCCCTATAATCACTCATTTGTGATTTGCACCCCCCTGGTAAAAAATGAAAATGCAATATCATTCTGCTTTAATCGCCCCTATCTTCAGTTAAGATGTTCAGAACTGCACCAAATTGTATGTGTATGATTGACCTGGCATTCTCTGGGGGTATGCCAAGTTTCGTAGAATTTCATCCATGGGGGGGTCTAAAAAAGAATTTATTAGAATGGCCGATACATAATTACAAATTCAGTAGGATTAAAAGAAAGGCAAATATTCATCATCATCATCATCATCATGGCTGCATTTCCAGTATTGGCGATACGTAGTCGTTTGTCCACTAGATGGCGCATCGTTGCAGTGAAACATAATTTTGTTGGAAGTTAAAAGTGGGTTGGAAAAACAATGGACGCTTCCTACAAGGACTGTAGTTTACCGCAGAGAACGTCTAATAAGGATAGGACGATGTTCACATGAAATGTAATTCCCATTTCTTCTAAAAGCCGAAATAAATCTGAGAATGTTCATCGGACATGCTTGGTTTTTACTGCAGGTACGTTAATCTTATAATATCAATAAGGACCTAGGTACAATAATGTTACCGTTAGCGTTGGTTGGAGTGATGGAGGCCAATTTGATTGCATTTGTAGAAAACTCTAAATGTGGTTATACCAAGCAAATTGATAGCATCACTGTAATTGTATCTTTCGACTGTCATTTGTTGCACGTGCTACAAAAATCATTCTGTGCAATGGAAGATTTACCAACGTTATACCGGTCTGATACAGTTTTGCCCATACATGCGTGAGACTGAGACGCCTGTTTATTTGTTTTAAGTGCGTGCAGGGTGTGAGAGGGGAATCGATGTGCTTTGATTCCAGCTTGGTAGTTGTAGTCTGTGAGATTAAAAAGCATGTGTGTGTGAAGTATCCAAACAATGACACCTTCATTTCATTATGGCTGCTTTAGCAACACACCTTAAGCTACTGTGTAGTGGGTCCCATTTAGAAGTGGTTACTTCATTCGCGCTTTCCTTGACTCATGGAGCTGCGTGAATTTTTATTACAACTTTTCGCCACGATATGGCAGTTTAAGTCCGCTTGATACTGTAAGGCGTAAGCCATTGGTTTCCAAAGGAGATTTTATTTGTGTCGCCAGCATAGCCTATTGACAATTTATGTTGTAAATAGGCCTACTGTACCTCATAGGCCTACCTGTAGCTTAGGGAAGCTAACAGCTTTCTATTAGGATCTAGTTTGTTAGTTACAGTTTTGTCATAACTCCCTGATGCATTTTTGCATTTAGAATAGCCAGAGCGTGGATATCTCAATCGGAAAATTAAACAATATCGGGCACCTATGGACTAGGCTGGGTGAACCCAGCCTGATCTGCCCGCTATTTATTTTTTGATTTCTTAAAAGATTGAGCTTGGTCTGGTGAAAGCCAGACAAGCCATGGACCTCAGTTACACAATGCAAGGGAACATGAATCAGCCTATATTTGCACGAACAATAACGGACAACAGCTCTTTAACTTTGGCCCGTTAAAATGTGTATGAACAGTCTAGCGACGCATTTCATCAAGGCCCATTTGGACATGTCAGTTATTTGCACCACTGGTTAGATGTAATACAGCATTTCGTTTTAGACTACTGTTACTTAATTTGTGCATTGACAATAAAGTATCACATGAACTAAAGATGACTAAAATCTTATGTAGAAGAAGAAACATTCACAAAAAATCCATCCATCCAAAAATGACCTTTGTTTTTGATAGCTGTTGAAAACGGCAGGGAACTGACAGAGATGTTTTTGTTTATTAATAAATAAATAAACAAATAAATAAATAAAAATATAACATTATGCTAATACCTAATGGATGAACTGTGATGAACTGCCCTACTTGTGATTGTTTAGAGATTTTAAAGGTGTTATAACAATGCTACAACTTCTTTGGCTATTCTACAATCTATTCACCTTTTCAGCGCCAGTAGGCTACTTTATGTGCAGCCGCACACACACACACAGGCATGCCAAACAAGCATACACAAAAGTTTCAAGAGTGGGGGATGGAGTAAAAGATGGAGACAAATTGATTAGTGTGATTTATTTTCGCGGAACGGATGTACAGGACTGAGCGGCGGTCATATTTTGTACTGCTATGCGGTACATCTAGTTGCAATGGAATTTCATTGAAAGTGAAAGTCAGCTAGTAATACGTTGCCAGGCAACTACTGTCAAGTTCTATCTGTCAGAAAAGTTTCTTTTCTCGTTTTGGCAAGTAGCCGTATAATAAGCGGGATAATGTATTGTCAGAAAAACAATGTATTATCAGAAAATAAGTCTCCTCAGGTCGAAGCGAAACCCCTCCGCTGCACTTAGGGGTTCAGTTCTCCCTGTTGGGCCTTATTTTCTAATAATTACTGGCGGACAATACATTATCCCTTACATAGTGTATAGTGAACATGTATAGTCAGTATACAATGGGCTGTATGTGTGGAATGCCTACATTGATTGTGTTGGATCCACTACTGGGGTCACAGGGTTTTCTTCCTTTTCAGTAGTACCTCCATTCACAGAAACCTCCACACTGCTAACATGTATATGCGGGCCACAATTGGGATATTATCATATGATATCAATAGTAATAGGAATAACTCTTTATTAGCAATAGATGGATATCATGTCTTTAGATTGCTCATTACCATATCTATTGTTAACTATTTCTGTGATTGATCATTTATCAAAAATGTGTGTCTCTAGAATTTCAGCTGACACACAATCAGTGGCTCTGAGATATGGAATCATTTTCTATGGTGTCAGTTAGCTGCCTTAATTATGCAAGCGCATAAAGAATGAAATCGAGCATAGATTAGGGTATCGAGATTTCTGTATTACCACTCTCGACTCCTGAATCTGCACTCGTTTTCATTCTTTATGCGCTTGCATAATTAAGGCAGCTAACTAACGCCATGATTTTCATAACAGTTTATCCATGCACTCTCACTATCACTTGTAGCTGTCACTGTTATGTTTTAATTTCACCTCTTAGCCAAAGTGGTATCGGCCTCTGCATCATTTGCGACAGTCACCCTACATGCACACAAATACACATGGAGGTGAGAGAGAGGAAAAGAGCTTGAGAGCACAAAAGAGAAACACAAATTTGATGGATTCAATGGATTATTTTACTCCTATACAGCCCAGGTGCTGTAAGGCTAGATTATCTTTATACCTTTTAGCATAGTATGATGGGCTTTTTCCTGGAGAGCCAGTCTGTTCCTCAGCAGACCTGTCGGGAGAGACAGGTTTATAAGTATATATAGTCTTTTGATCCCGTGAGGGAAATTTGGTCTCTGCATTTATCCCAATCCGTGAATTAGTGAAACACACACAGCACACAGTGTACAGTGTACACACAGTGAGGTGAAGCACACACTAATCCCGGCGCAGTGAGCTGCCTGTATCAACAGCGGCGCTCGGGGAGCAGTGAGGGGTGAGGTGCCTAACTTCAGGTGTGCCTACTGGTCGGGGTTCGAACCGGCAACCCTCCGGTTACAGGTCCGAAGTGCTAACCAGTAGGCCACAGCTGCAGGTTCAGCCATAAACACCAGCCATACCACCTGAGCATGTAAACAGGATGTTTGCTCTTGCCTGGGAAGGTAAGACACTTACTCAAACTTCTTGAGAGCTGCAAGAATGTAGGAGCTCTGGCGTCCTACCGGAGATTTGACAGGTTTTGGGCTCACATCACTGAAAGAGAGGAAGCAACAATGTAAAGGTAAAGTATTTGAGTCGTCTTTAATGGTCTGTGAACACCTGTGTACTCTGCTCAACATGTGCGTGCATAGGAAATGTGAGCAAAGTGATATATGTATGGCCATAAGTGACAGGTTGTACATTTTTTCCACATTCCTAAAAGTATTTAGGAGTAAGTAGCAAATTTTTTTCGCAACTAAACCAATGCCACAGAGTAAGGACATACCTGTTGTTGGTGTTGGAGATGGTGTCTACAGAATTCATTTCGGATTTTTTTCTTTCAAGTGTTACGCTAGGTAGATTCACAGAGATAAATAGATCAAGATAGAAAAAGAGAGGGAGAGAGTAACATGAGATAAAATGAGAGAGTAACATTCATTTGTCATTTTGAAGTATGTAGATATAATAATAGTGATGTGTATAATAGTGACGTGTATAATAATAGTGATGTGTTTCACAGTTCCATAAACATCATGGTGACTAATCCATCTATTTACCGAAGCTTAGGTTTGTCCTCTGTGTTTGATTCTACTCGGCTTTGGATCCAGCAGCCATCCGATTTTAGGGATCTGCGCACTTTGGTCGTCAAAAACACTGTCGCTCTATCTATAACACACAGTGCACAGATCACGCAATGTCTTTGATAATTTGACAATGAACCTGTTGAGCAAACCCCACCCCACCTCTCTGTCACACACACACACACACACACACACACACACACACACACACACACACACACACACACACACACACACACTCACAAGCTAGCTCACACAAGCACACAAGCATATTAGATATAAGTAAATCAGGGTGTAGTGGTAAATTGATTAGCCAAATAATTGCAAATAGGTTAAGAAAGGTGTCAATACTCTTGTGCACTATACATTTATTTCTAATGCATACAGAATTCTAATGCATCTAAAAAAGAGGAAAGTGTTAGGTCTATCCGCACTACATTAAAACAGCTTGAAAACTAAAATGTTTTTTTTCTGATTGTTCCAACAATGTGAGGATATTGATTACATTTGAATTAAATGTGAATTACGTAAATTCAAATTCTTAAAGATGTAGTCAGTGTTTTTTGTTGAAATAAAATCCTCTTAAGGTGTTACGACACACAATTGCTCTCTCTTTTTATTAGGCATTTTGCATTTCTTCTTTTAGCTCTTTACAGTTTTTTTCAATTGTTTACACACAAAAACTGGTACTTGAGACACAATGACCACAACATGTAACTCATGCACCAACCCCCTGAACTAATTCTGCTAAACTACAAGCGCAATTCCTACTTTACACTCAAATTGCAGTTCTGAAACACACTTTTTACACCACAGTACACACAATTCTCTGTATTGGGCACAATTTTCATGAAGAAAATATCTTGTTTTCACAAGGAACACACTGCCATTCAAGTTCTAAAGTTAATTACCCTACTATGCACACTGACTCATCACATGGGCAAACACCTCACACAGTTTAGCAATCAGAGCTTTAGCATAATGCTTGTGATGTGGGGGGGATGCAGCATAGTTTTTTGTTTGTTGTTTTGTATGTAGACCATTGTATGTGCAACTTTATGTTGGTTGGGATGAACACTGTGTACATTGTTTTTGTGGGGAAAAATATATTTGTTAGCGTGTATTTGTGTGTTCTGAGTATAAAAACAATATTCTCAAATATTTTACAACATATTTATGAATGTACTGAACAAAAAAGTCCTTAATCATTATGATGTATGGCAAAGTGTTTTCTATTCATCATAGTGTTTTACATTGAGCACGTCAGTGTTCAACTGGTTCTTACAGTATAAATGTCTATTCATATGATGGTTTGTGTGTGTCATTTGAAAACAAAATACCATTTTGAGAAGAAATAACATTGTTTTGAATGTAAAGTTTCATTTTGCAGGAGAATTGAGGGGTTTTGCCCATTGTGTGTGTGTGTTTTGATTTGTGTGTTCTGAGAGTATGAGGCATGCTTTCAGAAAATGTGTGTAAACAATCGAGAAAAACTGTAATATGTATTTGTATACATCTCTGGGTCCCCAAAATATGTCAAACAAAGAATCGAAATGGACAAAAATACACAAAATTTCCCTTTCAGTTTTTTTCCAACAAAAACAATTGACTGTACCATTACATCTAGTTGATTCGGTATATTCTGGAATATAGTCACAAAATCATAAAAAAAAAAACAGATTGATGAAAATGCATTTGGTAACAACGATATTAGATTATCTAAGGTGAGTGAACTCACCCTTTGACGTCATGGTTGATTAAAATCCACCGCTAAACCTGTATCAAACAGACAACAGGGACATTACAGTTTTTTACTGTTTTCATACATTTTCAAAACTTTGTGTCTATTTTTCAAAACTCTGCACACAAACACAATTGCTCACACAAAATGCAAAATGCCTCAAATCTCCAGCAAAATGGCACACAACATTCCAAATGTCACAAACACATCTCTAAAGCAAACATTCACCTCACATTATAAACACTTTTGTCATAATATGACATTTTGGATACATCATGTACACACTGTTGCTCAAAACCTAAAGCTCTTCTCCAAAGTAAAAGTCATCAGAGAGAAGTTGAAATACATAACATGTAAGCAATATTGAAACCAAAAGTAGTGATGTTTTACAAATCATTTGCTGTTGTGAATACAGCATTTTACTGTAAAGCCAACAAGAAATAAGGAAGCAAAATACAATGACCACCAGACGTACAGTACATGGAGTTTTGAAAAAGCTGATTTCGCAAAAAGAAAGAAATTACTGACTACTATCAAATTACTTTGCTTGTGTGTGTGTGTGCGTGTGTGTGTGTGTGTGTGTGTGTGTGTGTGTGTCAGTTGGGCATGTACAACTCCAAATCAGAAAAAGTTGGGACGTTGAGTAAAATGGAAATAAAAACAGAATATGATACAGTTTTTTTCAATTGCTTACACACAAACATTTAGCTTGTCACACTATTTTCTAAACATGTCTTTCAAACACCATAACCCCACACCAAATCTGCAAAACCATACACTAATTCTCAGTGTTTGACTCAGTTTTCAATTTACTAAAACACATTTTGCAAAACACCACACACAAAAATCTAACAGGAAGTAACTTGATTTCATTTTTCAAACACAACCCATCAAAATGCCACACTAAATCACCACCGTTTCACTCTCTCTCTTCACATGTGTTTACACTCATTACTGTACTTTACTGAACACCATCCAACCATTGCCTATAGGCCTATGAATAGATATACTCTCTATGTAGGTATGGACCCTTTCAATCTGCTCCTAGAGGATTTCCGGTTGAAATGTTCAGAACCAACGCAGATAGGACAATGAAAGGAAAATTACAGTAATCGGACTTTAGCTTACAGTAATGTTCTACAAAAAGTCAACTTTATCTAAAGCTTGTATTTTTTACTCTATTTTTGTTTCTCGCCAAGTTACCATTAGCTCAATACATTTTTATATAGACCTATGAATACATACACAACCCCCACACACACACACACACATACACACTTTTCTTTCGAAAAAGCAATTTGATAGTAGTCAGTCATTTCAATCCATAGGCAAAAACAGGCGTGCACTGCTCTTAAGATGCTCTTAAGGGGAGCTGTCCACGTTAATAGTTCTGAAATATCCTCTGATTTGACAGTGATGTCAGGTGACTGCACGTCACAGCTATAGGCCTACCGTATAAGCTTCGGATTTACACATTAATTCACATCAATACGAAAATAGAAACACTTTGACATCTGCATGTAAGCATCCCAGGTTATATACCACACACAGACATAAATCATTGTCATTATTAAAGATTAGATTGTTGCACCATACTTTTTCGCTGTGTCACTTAAGAACACGTTTGAAGATAAGAAAGAAGTCGAGTAAGAAAGTGAGGAAATGTGTAGGCTTAGATTTTGATGCAGTAGGCCTACAGACAAAACCACATGTTCCTTTCTCTGCTTGTACCCTTATAGGCCTAATAAAATATATCCCTCACTTAGCAAAGATAATGGCAAACTATTCAGGCAACGTCTCGTTTCATAACTTGATTGCATTTGTGTCCGCTTTTCATCACATTATTATGACCATTAAATGTAGGCTATGCTATTTTGCACAAAAAAATCTAATTCATCACAGGTAAACACAATAAAGAATGGGAACGTAAGTTTGATTATGTATTCTAAATTGTAATTCCTCTGTATGTCCTGTTGGTGACCTTAGTGAGAAGTATACTGTAAGATGCTCTTAGCCGGTAAGGAGAACTCTAGAGCACTCGTAGATTTACGAGTGTTTTCACGACGCTCTTAAGCTACGATGGTTTCGGGAAACAGTCGGCAAATCTTAAGACGTTCGTAAAAGGGTCTTTTTTACTCTATTTGTGTTTGTCCCCAGGTTACCATTAGCTCAATAAATGTTACTGTGCCTCCAGCAATGCCTTAGGAACGCCTAGGAATGTTTGTTTCTGCAGTTGAAAGGGTCTAAAAGCCTATGAATACATACACAACCCCACCCCCCACTCCCCACTCATGCACACATACAGTTGTAAAAAACTGTAATACTGTACACACGTCATATACTGCATCTGTACATTGGGAAAAATAGTGTAATAGGTGGCAAATAGATATTTTAGTAACAATTTACAAAGGGTTAGATAATGACTAGTTTGCTATTTATTATGGCACCTTATAATAAAGAGTTACCATATGATACCAGTTATGATATTCCTCTAAGCAGTTCACATTCCTCTTCAGCTCTAAAGAATCATATACCCACAGAACATACTCAGGCAGCTCTTTTGCCATTGAAAAGGTTGGTTTTGGCAAAAGATACTAAAGCCTATTACCAGATTTTTTTTCTTTTTAAAATACCCTCTGAGAAAATAGCCTACATAACAGTGGTCTGTTGATTTTTGGTTCACATAAGCAAAAAAGCAGAAAAGAACACCAAAAAAAAGATGATGGGCCC